>NC_068368.1:61339802-61357302 GCF_020536995.1 Dreissena polymorpha | reverse complement strand
TCATCAACCAATATCTGCTAGAGAAAACGTATGATTTTACTTTACAGAATGTATAGACAGTACTATACATTTAATCTATCTCTTTGCAATCATTAATACCCAATATACCACTTCCGTATATAAGTATCGTTTGTCCGTTTAAGTCAAACACGAGAATTGTTGTTTTCAATTTCAAGGTTAATCCAAGTTAACAAATACAAAAGCAAGCGATAAGCTCTTCTTGCTTGTTGTTTTAAGATTCGAATGTAGGAGAATAAAATGCAAGTTAACATAATTTATTTAAGACTTATACTACTTCAATATTTATTTCCATAACAAAAATACTGCGTATTTTACTCTCGTTTTGGGTACATTAACTTTGAAATCCCATTTGACCGATTTATTGTAAACGCAATCTTTTTGGGTATGGATTTGTTTAAAAATACGAATTTCATCTGTGAACAGTAGCCTTTAAAGTAACTTATGTTCTACATCTGTTTGTAGTTAATTGGAAACTTGCATATAATATTTAATGTCATTAAGTAGTAGTAGTTTTACTAGTATAACGAGCCGTAAAAAGGAGAAATAGTGGTAGTAGTAGTAGCAATGTAAGTAGGTGTAACTGAAGCAGAAGTTGTCGAAATAGTGGTAATTTGGATTAATTTACTTATTTTTGCATTTCAGGATCGACTGGCAAGGACTCTGATTTGTTAGTCGTTTTTATCTTTGTTTTCATGATTGTGGTTCATATAACTGATTATAAATATGGTATACGTTCAGAATGATATTTCTTTTATCAAACTTAAAATACGCTTCGTTTAGTTAACACAGCCGTTTAAACATACAGGATTGCATCCGATCGAGAAAGAAGCAATAACAGTGGTACTGACGGTAAGTTAGTTTGTGTTATTAAATATATTATTTTAGAATTATCGTTTTGTTTTGTCAACAAAACATATTTTGCGTTTTGGTTCGTTACTTTTGAATCACAAATACATTAGCGCAAGTGGTTACATTTCCGCGACAGACCTATATTTCGAGTAAGACGTTACAGCGCAGAGCTGTTCACTAATAGAGAATACTATGTTAGTGTCATTGTGTGCTTTAATTTACCCGACGTGTTGAATAAATGTTTATAAATGCAAATATTCTATTTATCTGTGGTGTTCAAAATATAAGCGTTTAATTGTTAAAAGCGATAGCCAAAACATATTAAATTAACTGAAAAGAACCTTGCGTAGCCACATAAAACTTATTTGGGATTTTGCCCGGTTACGCGACGCGAAATAGCCCTCAAATATTCAATGCAAACGCAGTGTGATAACCCAAAGTAACTCTACATGCATCGATTAACATTGAATAAGCATTCCAAATGTTACACACTCAAGAACAGCTTAGGTTTTGTTCAAGCTTACATTGTTGTTTCACAAAAGCAAAATACCAAAAACAAAGTTGGCTACTATTTTCAATTTACAAAATATCCATGTCAAGCATGAGGCAGAGTTTATCCCCCCGATATTGTTAATTTTAGTCTATAAACAAGTCATCTTCTGACACATTTTTTAATATTTGGTATATAACAGTCACACCTTTACTTGCTTATGCTCTACTCACCAAAAGTTGTGTATGGATGCAAATCATATGTATTTTTGTCTAGAGTTGCTTCCATGAAGAGTTGAGAATCTGCACGTGGCATACATGTGTTCATCGTCATCTTTTTTCCTTTTTAAATTAGTTGATATAAGCAGGCAATGCTTTGTGGTGAGACATCCTTTGATCAACTAACGAATGAAAGAATTTTTTATTTAAGTAATTACCCTTTTAATTCTAAGTCAGTTTCCGTCGAAAAGTAAAAGAACAATGTACCACAGATATTTCACTTTTTTAAATGGATCTTTTCACGTTTTGGTAAATTGACAAATTGAAAAAAGTTTTTTCAGATTCGCAAATTTTCGTTTTAGTTATTATATTTGTGAGGAAACAGTAATACTGAACATTTACCATGGTCTAATATAGACGTTATATGCATCTTGTGATAATTTAAAAACCTTAAAATTATAAAGCGCTGCAACGCGAAACGATTGAATAATTTGGAGATTTCTGTTGTTGTCGTTTAATTTTGTGAAACTACGAAGATTGCTTATATGAAGTATAAACTACTTCTCTTATTCATACTTGGCAGGATGGCCGAGCGGTCTAATAGTTTTTTACTCCAGGACTCCGGGGGTCACTGGTCACTGAATCGAAACACTCGCTTGAATGTTGATTGTTCTTAATCGTAAAACACAAATTCCATAGATATACTGATTTCGGCGTTATAAATCGACGGGTTGTTATTACAGTATATAGTTTACATGTACTTGCAAATCGCGTGTGCTTTTATTCAGGAATCGGCATGCACAAGCACATTGCTCAGACGATAGCACGTACAGCGTGGTAAATAAAAGGATAGTACTAGTATTCAACCCTTGCCCCGTGGGCGATAGAACTAAACAGCCAGAAGAAATAAATTACAGCGTTGCAAAGCAAACAAAAAACGCGGACGCTTCCAGCTTTGTGAATAAGCCAATACGTGCACAAGGTCAACTTCCGGGTAATACAACATTTTTTAATTCGCTTAATTATCTTTTTATAAATACAGCAACACAATTCCAACAAAAGTGCAGCTTATTTACACGTAGAATTAACTCCTTTTACATGTTAAAGGTATGGTTAAAGTGTTTGTTCAATAACACTAATATGTATTGGATGATCAAATATAAGCGTACATTGGCAGGAATTTCCATTTATTCAATGCGTTTTATTTCTCTTTATAAATAAAGATGAGAGCGCATCCGCAAAGAATCCGTAAGTAGAGAGCTGTCATTTAGTTATTCATATAACTATTCATTTATATACTATGAATGGTATTCATATGTTTGTCGTGTTAAGCCTTGCCGTAAATATTTTGTCAATTAAACACTTTGTACAATTTAGCAAAATGCACCTTAATTCTAGATGGTCTGTTAAAATAAACAGTGACATGTCTAATTATTTATTCTAAAACTGATAATCCATTATATTTTACGGATGTATTTGTTTCTCGAACTTTTAAATAAGAAGTATCGTGAAGAGTAAACAAAATTGGCTAACTAACTATGTTATATATTTAATCCTCGTTTAACTATAAGTGCTGCCTTTTATCGTACCTAGTTCCAATCCAATTCCACGATATGCTATTGAACTGGACACCATTGAAGAAGACCCTCTCTACAGCGTTGTTAAACAGCCTGGACCATCGTTTGCAGGTTCACAATAATTTCAAATATGATTCGCTCATATTTTGATGTGTGAAAGTCATACTTAACTGCAGAAATCCAGATAAGATGCGTCTCTGCGTATTTACGCATTGAAAAAATAACAAAAACGCTTTAAAAATTGTTCCAGTACGTAACATTACGCAATACAAATCTTGGAACGTATTTTTAATCGATTAAAGTGCGTAACCGGTTTAGCCCATAATCCAGTTGAGCGTTTAGAGTAAGTTAACCTTTGAATCAAAAGAGAGTCAATCAAAAGAACCTTGAAATCAAAATAGGTCTGAAAAAGGGACGTTTCAAGCGAACAGCGTCTCCTGCTGGAAGTAACTGCATATTACAATATGTCAATAGAGATCAGTCTTATGATGCTCGAGTTGTTAAAATATTTAAGCCATCTCATTGTCACATCAGTTTTAAAGTAAAAAAGAAAACAAACATGATAGTGACAACAGTAGTGTGAATTTATTTTCAATTGCACAAGCAGTGCCATATCTTAGTTTAATGCGTTGTGAAATGGCAATTATGTACTACATGAATGCTATATGCAAGAAAGACCCAATCATGTCAAAGATACAGCACATGTAAGTTGAATATTCTAAAGAAAGTCTGTTCATATCATAATTAAATTGTATTATGTTTACATTTATTAATAACAAACAATATTTATTCTAGATTAAACACACCATGTACAATGTCAGTTTTCTATGGAAATGGAAAATACCCCTCAATATTTCTCAATACTCTTAATGGCTGAAAAAAGGAGTAAAATAATATTTAACAATAATATCAGGATGCAAAATACCCTTTAGACTAAATCCTTATCTGGAACTCTGTACTAAACTAGACGTAATTTGATGTTGTGTGGTGTGCTCTGCACGATGTTTCGCTCAACGGAAATAAAATCACGAGTTCCTTTGATGCCGCTTTGATATATATTGTGTGTTTTTGTTTATTTATTTATAAAAATGTATTATTGTTTTCATATATAGATTGAAGCGTAGTTGTATAAGACAAATAGATGACAGAACGTTAATTATCAAATTTGAGCAATGTTAATTTTTTCCAGCATTTTATTGTTACAAACAGTTGATGCGATTCGCAACAGTAATGCATTTCAAATAATTTTATCATTCTGAAAATAATGTGATAGAAAGTACATGTCAGTTTATCACGCATGTAAAAATTCTAGATTTTAAATTATGTTCAGCAAGTCATATTAAACATACCCATTTGATTTTATAGGATCTTAGTAATCAGTAAAACATAAATTGCACAATTTATGTTTATTTCAGCCCCAGCAGTATCCCATATGAAAACGTAAGAATGTATTTATCTACTAAGCACCACTTAAAAGAATTCCATTTGTATCACTAACCATATTAACAGCAAAGAGCTATACCGATAACTAACACAATTAAGAAACTAGTATATAAAGAGTCTCACTGCTTCGAAAAAAGAACGCTTGAACGTTGATCACTCATTTTCCATAGATGGAACGTTGTTGAGTTATCTTAAAATCGACGGGTCGTTATTACAGTATAGATTTCTGTCAACTGTCAATCCGCTTGTGCTTTTTTAAGGAAGCAGCTAGAACAGGCACAAACTCAGACGATTGCACGTACAGTGTAGTTAATCAAATGAAACTTACAGTTGACACCCCTTGTTCCGTCGAGAAAAGACCTCAACAGGTAAACGAAATAATAAACAGCTTTGTTAAGCAATCACATTGCCCGGACGCTTACAGCTTCGTCAATACGCCCAAAAGCGTGCCAAAGGCCAACTACCAGGTAATAAAATAGTGTCCGATTCTCATTTTTTTCTAAATACAGTGAAACAAGTGCAACCAAAGTTCAACTTATTTAAAAGAATGTCGAAATACTTTTCCATGTAGATGGTACAGTTATATTGTGTATTTAATAATGAAAGTTAATCATTATTCTTCTCAACTAATATAGATGAGACCGCGTCCGCCAACGTTCCGTAAGTAGAAAGTTTTCCCTAAGTTATTCGTTTAACAATTCATTTAAATAGTATTAATGTTATTGATATGTTTGCCGTGGTTGCCGTGCCTTGTATATTACGGCGATTAAACAATAAGTACAATTTAAGAAATGGTTTCACGTTTTATATGGTTAGTGTAAATAAAAATTGAAACTTTTTACCTTTTATTCTAAACGTGATTATCGAATATGTGCATTGTGCATGAAAGCGCCATTGAAAGTTGCATTTAACTATAATTTTTGTTCTATACCTGTTTCTATAGAACGCAAGTCAGTCAAATAAGTGAATCGGAACAGTATTTGTATAGCGTCGTCAACAATAAAAAGGTCACGGAATCCGGTTCGTGGATTTCATATCGTAGCCGAACATTTGTTTAATAGCGTCAAATACAAAGACTATCATTTAAATTTCAAGAAGTACAATTGTAGTATCATATATATATGGTAAAACTGTTGTTTTCATTTATTTACATTATGTTATTATTAAAGAAAATTCGAAACAAAAGCTACAAAAGACTACAACAACAGTAATGTTGTAAGATGCGTATTCTTACATTATACTTTATTATCGTCCCATAGACAAACGAAGATAGTTAAAGTCGTATAATAAATAATTGTTAATGCAAACAGAGGTCCTATTATGTGTTATAGTTATCATTTAAATTGCAAAACAAGGTGTGAACTTATGTCTAAATAGATTTTAATTTAATATATTATTGTGTATCGGTTATTAACGCCCGAAAAGTGCAAACTTAAATATAATTCAAATGTGATGTTTATTTGTTTATAAACAACATAATACATAATATTGTCTCTTATTTCCGTGTACAGAAAAACGTTAGAATAATCAAAGGATGTCACGGAGAGCAAACTGTCAACGTTGAATGTATTCATTACCCTGTGCATTACCGTGTACAGTTGGATGGAACCATACTTATGTAATACAGCAATGTGTTACATCAGTCTTTGTGTACTTTATGTACATATTTATAGACGAAATTTAAATTTTTATTACAAAGGCAACATTGTAGAAATAGTGAATAGTTTTACATACCTAGGCATAGTATTTACCACTGGGGGGTCTTTTTCACTAACATATGACGCACTCTCAGGACAGGCTCTTAAAGCAATATACAAGCTGAAAGCAGATTTAGTTAAATATACATATATATCAGTTCATGATAGACTTGAGCTTTTTAATAAACTTATTGAGCCTATTCTAAACTATGGCTGTGAAGAATGGGGGTTAAATAATTGTGTTCAGATAAAAAGAATTCATATACGATACTGTAAACAAGTGTTAGGTGTGAGGTTGCAAACACAAAATAATTTTGTTTATGGGGAACTTGGACGTGTGCCATTAATAAATAAACGTATCATCTGTGTTTTAAAGTACTAGTTTAAAATATTACAATCTAATGATGTCAAGTACATAAAAATCGTTTATGATATGTTATTACATGATCATGCTATATATCCAGAAAAAAATCTTGGGTTAAATCTCTCAAAGAATTATTAAACAGATTTGATTTAGTGAAGTATGGTTTTTTCAAGGTGTAGGAGATATCAATATATAAAATAGCTAAACAAAGAATTTCTGATATGTTTTTGCAAACCTGGTCAAGTGAAATGCAAAGCACGACCAGAGGCAGAAGTTATAGCCTTTACAGTAGCTTTAAGTTCCAACCATATTTAAATGTAGTATATACTTTAAAATTTAGAATTGCGTTAATCGTTCAAGAGTATCTGCCCACAGACTTGAAGTAGAAGCAGGGAGATGGCACAAGCCTGAAGAAATACCGTTTCAAAGCAGAAAATGCAAACACTGTAACGTCCTTCAGGACAAATTTACTGGAATGTCCAATGTTTATGTCTTTACGTAAAAAATATGTAAATAAATATTATTGGAAGAATAAAAACATGATCAAGTTTATTGACCTTTTACAGACTGATAATGGAAAAAGTGTACAAATCTATCTATTTTTGTTTTTAAAAGCTTTTAAATTGAGAGTTGACTTATGTTATCAATAGTTTCTCTCCATGTACTAACATTTATTTGTCTATTTAATATTAAGATACAAAAAACTTTAAAGTGTATACAAATTGTTTGTATTAAGACTTTTTCTGTACATCATTGACCATATGTATATATACCTTGTTGTAATATGTGTGTACTCAAGGGCTTAAAGCCTAATGTATGTTGAAATAAACTCTATTAAACTCTATTTAAAATGTTTACCTTAACAATATGCGTTCACTTTGTACAGTTGTGTTGTTTATACATCCTATGTCGTGTAATATATATGAATACTACGGTTTATTTGAATTGTGTTTAAAATAAGCCCCAAACAACTAGCAACATGAAACAATTCAAAACATGTTAAGAATAATATTTAGTAGTAATTGTACAGCCGTTCATAGCTGTCATATGTCTATTTTATGTATATTATATTTTCATTTTATTATACCTCACTTTTATTTACAATGCTGAACTCCCATAGGCCATCGTGACTTAGAAATACTGTCAGACCCAGCGGGAATAAATTTACTGTCCAAAATATACTGTATCCCGCTGCCATAGCAATCACGTGCCACCAGCGGGAAAAAATTCACTGTACAAAAAATATGGTATCCCGCTGCCTTAGCAACCACGTGCGGAATGTTCAAAAATTATACTGTCCCATTCGCGCATGCGCAGTACGCAGTTTTGCCTTTCCGCTGTAAACAGACGACAAAATGGCAAGTAGACGTTTTTCAACGATAAGCGAGGAGGTTTTGAAGGCATTGGATCGTGAAAAGGACTCTAAAAACACTAACCGTGTAGTTTAACATGGGATGAACTTGTACGACGAATATCTTCGTTCAAATTACATGGATCTTAGTGATCTCGTGGAAAATCCAGCGGAACTTAACAACCAGTTATTGAGTTACGATTTTTCTATGCATCTGTACGTCAGAAAAACGGCGAGGAACTAAAAAAAAAAACTTTGGACCGCCTGAAGTAGGGAATTTCCAAGCATCTCTTAATCACGTATAACATTAATTTGAAAGACCAGCAATTTTCATCAAGTAATGAAACCTACAAGTCAAAAGTTAAGCAGCTTAAGCGAAGTGGACATGGGAGTGTCGATCACAAACCTGTAATATCCGACAGCGATCTGGAAAATTTAGTGGCAACAGTGTACCGTTTAATATTAACATATTAACACTAAATGTGGTTTTCAAAACAGGGTGTGCTTTAACTTAATGCACTACCTTCTGAGGAGAGGTCAAGAGAATTTAGGGTCAATGACGAAGTCAACATTACTATAGCAACTGATTCATATGACGTACCCTTTGGGTCAAAAGTACAGATACGCCAACAGCTTAAAATAGATATCACAGCGGTGACAAAATTGTTACCGCGGTGACATTTTTGTCACTGCGGTAATAAATTAATCACTGCGGTGATATATTTGTAACTGTTGTGATCCTTTGTTTGACCCAAACAGTTTGATAAGAGCTAAATCGAACTAACCAATGAAACAACGTCTTGCAAAACGGCAAATCGGCGAATATTTACTGCGAAGTTTTCAAGATGTCTGCCTCCATGGATACTGTAAACAACTTTTCAGATCATGAGTTTGGTAATTTTAATCTTCGGACACAAGGATGACGACAATTAAGGTATACTTACATAATCATTTATCGAATAACATTCCGACATAAAGTTTATAAGAAAGTGTGTCGAACTTACGCTATGATATTGTTTTTTATGTATCACGATATTGACAAATGAAGTCTTTATTGTAAATAATCTTGTTTATACTGGTTAAATTATATTCTAGATTAAGTACTAGATCTGCGTTTACCCTTTGTTATGGTCATGATAATAATTGATGCCCGCGATACAATTAATTTTGGAAACAATAGTGACAACCAGGTGATTTAACATACATGTACCATTGTCAAAATTAAGTTAAATCATGTTGACATTGGTGGGGTATCATGTACATGTAAATTCATTGGGCCCAAATTGCAGAAAACAAATTCAAGCAAACAACTGTACAGTTTAAATTGAAAAAAAAAATGTGTAGATGAAAGACTGTCAGTCAGCCTGACAACAATTTTTTTTTAAAACCTATTTATTTAAGCTCGATTGCATAGAAAGCCTAAAAGTAAGGAATATTTGAAACACTCTCGGAGTCTGTTTCCTGGGTTTCAATGGGGGAGATCTAAAGAACGCTCCCACAGAGGGGTTCCAACCCTTGACCTCATAATCGCTAGGTGGACACCATATCCACTACGTCACGGCGACAAGAACATTTGATACCACTACCAGTTTTTATATCCAGGGCCCTCAATCCATTTTAGGGGAAGCGGGTCGCTACCCTCATGAGGGGGAATTTTTGCGGCGTTTCCATTTTTGGGGGATTTTTTTACTACTCTCTAATTATTACATTTGTACATGTTTGCACTATATTCATTTCTTTTCTCATAATTAAGTATGTTTAACAAGATTAAATTGAAATAGAATTGAGATATAATAATCATGATACACATCTTTAAAATATATAAAAAAAATTAATCAGGGGGAATTTATCCCCCCAAAAGGGGAAAAAATATACTTTTCAGGTGGGTGACTGCGGCCGAAATTCAGCCGCAGATTTGATAGATTGAGGGCCCTGAATAATCATTTATTCAAATTATGCCTTTATTTATAACGGGGTATAACAAGGATCCATCTTCAACAACACTATTCAACTGTAAAATACATTGCATCAAAACTGTTTCCTGTTACTGTAGATTTTGACAATTGAGATGCGTTTGTTTAGTCGGAGTCAAAATTCTGTCAGACTGTTTTAAATTTTGCAAACAATGTTGCAGGATACAAAAATGCATTTTTTTATGTTCCTTACAAACTAAAAGAGTCTCTTGTTGACAATTTACCTTTAAGGATTACATGTATAGTCACTAAGTGTTTGTGTTCATAGCACTTTATCATAAATGGTAATAATTATCTTGAAAATATTTGGACTACATGAATTCTTTTCTTATTGTGACAATAGTGGTTAAAAACTGCATTGTAATGTTAATTGTACTAGTGCGTATACAATTTACCTTTTAGAATTACATGTGTAGTAACTAAGTGTTTGTTTTCATAGCTCATTATTGAAAACGGTACTCATTATCTTGATAATATTTGGACTAAATTAATTGTGACAATAGTGGTTAAAAACTGCACAATAATGTTAATTTTACTAGTGCGTACAAAATTTGTTTGTTTCCACTAATATTGCAAAACAAATATTTCAATATGATTTAGAGTAGGTAGGCTGGCATTTCCTTTTTTAAAGCGGGTATATACGATTTTTTATATGTGTTTAATTGTAATATATTGATAAAATATGTTACAATAACACAAAATAGGCAAGAAAAATTATACATTAAAGCCGAATTTCATAAAATGCAGCAAAGACAATTTAGCGCCCCGAGCCGATAGTGACGTATATATTTTCCTACAATAACCGAAGCATTCGTTTTATAAACCGTTAAACCCGAGGGGTGTTCCAGAAGTTTGTGGATTTTCGCTATAACGTATTAGTTTGCTGGTAAAAGTCAATGAAATTTACATATTATACAAACCAATTATCACGGACTTTATATATAAGCTAAAAATGCATGAATTCCATGAAGCGCGTTTGAAACGCGTTGCCATAGAGACCTCAGTAACGACATGCGGCGCAGTATGAGCGTTACGCGAATTTAAATTTGGTTTAAATGTCGTTGATAAACAGAATTTACGGTAAATTTCACGTTATAGCGCCTAAGTCCTCCTTACAGCCCGGATTTGGCCCCTATGGACTTCCGCGTCTTCCCGGAAGTTAAATCACAGTTGCGCGGTATTCGCTTTGCAAGTAAACAGGAACTTACAGTTGCAGCAAAGCGAATCGTGTTGTCTTTTGACGCTGACTGGTATAGAGACACTTTTGACAAGTGGATTTCCCGACACATAAAGTGCATTCGCGTTGGAGGTGATTATGTGGAAAAGATTTTACAGTTTTTAACTTCATAACGTCATTGACGTTGAACAGAAACGTTACACGTGCGTCGGTGTGCGCATTGTGCACATGTTTAAATCTCTGATATATAATTTTATTGTTTTATGTATTTCCATGATATTTGGAGAGTAGATTTGGAAAGGACGAAATATTCTTAACATGCTATTTGTTTGTCCATTTATGTTACCAAATGAAAGTTATAGCGATAATCCACGAACTTCTGGAACAACCCTCGTAAGTTTAGATGCACATCGTACATGTATGGTATACATGCTGGCGAATTCGGCTGTACAGCCGTTTTCAATTTCACAATTAAATATCTGGCTTATTTCGCATTTTTCGACACATGTTCTTCTTAACTTTTATTTTAATTTATATTGAAATATATATATAGTAAGTTTTTTACACAGTTTATATAAATTCATAAATATTTGACAAAATCGTATATACCCGCTTTAAATGATTTTTATTTTATACACAAGCTATTCCTACTGAAACAAAGATATCCAGAGACAAACATCTCCCAATTGCCTATATAACATTCTTTCCATATACTAAGAAGTTGGCCAAATTATGTTTTTGAGATATGATAAAATGTAAAAAGAAATAAAAAAAAACAAGTACTTTTTATTTCAAACGGCAATAAAATGCTTAGGGTCTGCTCCGCACACAAAAAGGGTCCGTCGACTTTTGAAAACAATTTTTTTCTCGGCCTAGTTGTTCCTGTTGTGGATTACCCAGTTGCTGCCTGTTTCGAGTTTTATTTGTTATCCCAAAGCCCTGCTTTAAATCTGTGTGGGACTATGTTTTAGCTTTGCAACTTGAAACTTGCTAATTTGATTAAACACCTATTTATATAATTATACTCAATGGCGTTGTACAAAACATATTTATGTACATTCAATTGATAAAATATAAGAGTGATTGATACTATTATGCAGCATTACTTAAAGGATTAATAATCTAAAATTGTGTGATATAAATAAAAATGCCGTACGAAACTTAAGCAATTAAGCTATACCGGCTACAATATTAAAACACAGTAAAAATAAAATAGTATGTAATAAATTGATATTACTAGGTTTAAGACAATAATTATAATGATATTATGAGCAAATTTTTGGCAACATAAAGACACTGTATTTAATTAACTTTAAATAAACATTAACATAAACATTAGCTTTAATTAATAGTAAAACAGTATAGCTTTAATCAGGACATTCCAATTTCTATTAGGCAGTTTATGTCTGTATTTTTTCAGAGATATAAGACATGGTGTTCAAATTGAGTATGCATGTTAACTATAACGAGGGGAAGCATATTTCCCAATGGCTATTTGCCAAAAAATTAACAATTTCTACTTCCAACATTGAGTTTATTGCGCTTACTCTAAAATATCTTATTAGTTTAAGTTATATTATCTTTTTTTTGTATTTATCCATTCAGTCATTTTATCTCAATAAGATTGCCACATTTTAAACAACTCTCTTTTATACACTGTTCTGGTGGACTGTATTACTGACACTCAAAATAGTGTAAAATGTTGTAAATTGTCATAAAACATTTCAACAAACAATTGTAAAACAGTTGTAAACAATCATGTTCAACTAAATTTGTTTTTATACATTAATATAAACATTTGTAATGGTATAATAGAGAGTCCTTAACAATTGTCAAATTATATTTTCAGAGTCCATCAATGGTTGTGAAATCAAGGATATTCTATTGGAAGGAAAGACATGAATGCATTCAAGTTTCCTGTGAGCAATATGATTTCCTGACTTTGCCTTACAGTATAAAACAAGAGAGTTAAACACTTGAAACTTGAAAAGATGTGGTCCTAGAACCTGAAATGGCAACTCCAGCTCTCTACAAAAGCATCATCTGGAATCCAACTATGTACAATCAAAAAATTAATGTGTGTCTTAATTTTGTCTTTTTAGAGCCCTGACGGGTCTTAAGATATCAGATGTTTTAAAATTCATTGTGTTTGTGCTGCAAGTTTTATGAACTGGTTATAAAGCTTATGTATGAAGAACCGTTTACTGCCTGGTTAGCTGCAGTAGAGCACTCATAGGAATTGGGAGATCTGTGGAATCCCTTTGTGGCTTGCAAATTTCAACCTGTTTTCAAAAATTGCTTAGTTGGTCAGTGTGTTAATATTTCAATTTTCAGGTCTGGTAAAGAAAGTTATTTAAAGGCAATGTGCAAGGTTTTCCTTAATAATAGCATGTACACAGGAAAAAAAAGCTTAATATTAGATATTTTGTTATAATCAGTTTGTGGTCCGTCCATAGCTAAACATGAACATAGATATTTTTTACTTTTATTAGTACTATATACATACTATAAATAAAAGGTTGTATCTTGCATCTTCTAATCCTTAAAGTGGCATGGTGGCCTAGTGTGTGTGTTGTTTATCTATGAAATTTATACATGTATACTAATATCTAGGCTACATTATGATGTACTACTCAAAGAACAGTATGTTTAAAATGCAGGTTTATACTAATTTAAATACAGGTACAAATTAATCCTGTGTTGTATATAGCAGAATGTCCCTTATTTTCACTGTTATCTTTTAAAACTGTTCAGGTACACTTCACCTGCATAAAACTAGTTCAGATATATATGTCCCATAGAGCAAAACAATTGTCACTAAATCATTGTATAATCGTTATTGGCAGTTCACTTCTGTAGTTTCTGAAATGAAAAATTGTTGTTACCTACCTTCACTCTTAATTCAGTTTTAGTAGAATGCTTAATTTCATTTTTTTTTCTTTATTAGTTGTAAGTAGTGGGCTCTGTGTTCTGATTAGTTCCTAAATTGAACACATGTTTAAACGTCGGTTGTTAAATTGTATAACATGTTAATGCAGAATTGTACCATAACATGAAATTGTATGTTTTGCTTTGTACATTGTTTGAAATGTTACCATCTTGTTTCTAATAAATGTTTTTTATAATTCACCATCTAGGTCTATTTGCAAAAAAGTAAACCATTTAAATATTGTATTTAAAGTATACACCCGTTAGCCTTACTTAAGTCGTGAACATTTCGTAGGCATTTGTTATCCCCAGTAATAGGCGGAGGGATATTGTTTTGGCGCTGTTTGTCCGTCCTTCCGTCCGTCCGGCACTTTTGTGTCCAGAGCCATATCTTGTTAGTGCTTTAGCGGATTTCATTGAAACTTGGTATGAGTATATTATATGGATAAGAGGATGATGTACACTTTGTATCTTGAAAAAAATGCTTTTTAATATAATCTTAGAGCTTTATCTTCACTAACACATGAGCCAGAGCCATGAAACTTGCCATAGTTGTTCTCAATCATCTAGGGGTGCTTCACATTCAACATCCATAATTCTAGGGGCTAAGGTCATGGCCCTTTGTATCTTGAAAAAAATGCTTTTTGATAGAAGCTTAGAGCTTTATCTTCATTAACACATGAGCCAGAGCCATGCAACTTTCTATAGTTATTCCAATCATCTGGGGTTGTTTCAGATTCAACACCCATAATCCTAGGGGCTAAGGTCAAGGTCACACATTGAGGTCAAAGGTCACAAATTTGAGGAATTATTCATTAATTGGTAATTCCTTTACTATGCATCAAGGAATTCTGTTATAACTGTCACAATTGTTCTCAATTATCTAGCTGAGTTTCAAATATAAGATCCAGGTTGCTAGGGTCATGGTCAAAGTCACACACAAAGGTCAAAATCACACATTTTGATCATATATATATATATATATATATATATATATATATATATATATATATATATATATATATATATATATATATATATATATTAAAACTCAGACCCCACATAGATTGCAACCGTCAATATTTTCTACACCGAAGTACCATTAAAAGACCAGTATTGTTAGTGAGTATGCACATTAAGATCTTATGCTGAATGTTCAGTTGGAGTATGAATGCTATTCCAACCACTATTTCACTTTTAAAATATGTAACCACCAATTGCGAGTCCGCATGCAAAGATGTATTGTATTTATTAAATTTAGAATTTCTAAATTCTGGATATTATTTAGAGTAGCAGCATTCTCAACATTTCTTACACAAATTTTATTCTGTTAATAAGACGTGTATAGTATAGTGCAGGTTATAATCTGTTTTTAAAACTATTATATCTAAACATGTAATATACTTTTCTATTATTGCATAAAAATAGACATGTATTAGTTTTAATACATTTTAAAAAAACATAGGTGAGACTGTATCAATTTACTGATGTTTTTATCAGTGTAAATAATGAATAACATGTATGTACATTAAGGTCCCTTATAAGTCTTTTGTTGAACGGTCATATAGAATGCAATGTATCTATTTTATGAATGTTGAAAGACATTTGTACAATACATTGTATATAGACTGGGACTATAACAATGAACTAAAATTGCTTGCTAAAACATTTGAATGAAGTTGAAGAAAGGTAACTCTTTAGGGCTTAAAAATGGTTGGCAATATGGTTCGAGTTACTTCCCTTCAAGCTTACGTATGGCTAGCAATTTTACTTAATACATTATGAAAACTGATTTTAAGTTGATATTACATTGGAGATTTATATTATCACCACGATTCATCTTAATCAAGGAATGACCATGGTAATTGGAAGATCTTTTAAGATGTGTAATTGTTTGCGCAATAATGCATTTTGTAATGACGGGCACTATATTGGAAGTGTATGGCATTCTTGATAGGGTCGGTGGTGGTAATGTAGTTTTTACCATGTATAGTCATGATAGTCATGTAACGTACATTGATAAGCGTTGAATAAGTCTCTTATAATTTCTTTCATGAATGGCCAATGTTGTATCTTTAGCTTTATGTTTTATATATGCATTGTGAAAATTGTAAATATTGGATGAGACTATAATAAACTATAAAACGTGCACCTTGACGCTCATGTACATTTCATTCATAAATATTTTACCTTTACGTGTACTACGATTTGCTTGTGCCTGCGAAAAATTTTCCGGGAACAACGTTTTATGCCCCCGAAGGGCGGCATATAGTGATCGCACTGTCCGTCCGTCACACTTAGCGTTTAGGTTTCGAAAAATATTTATGCCCCCCTTCGAAGAAGAGGGGGTATATTGCTTTGCTCATGTCGGTCGGTCGGTCGGTCCGTCCACCAGGTGATTGTCGGATGATAACTCAAGAACGCATACGCCTAGGATCATGAAACTTCATAGGTAGATTGATCATGACTCGCAGATGACCCCTATTGATTTTGAGGTCACTAGGTCAAAGGTCAAGGTCACGGTGACCTGAAATAGTAAAATGGTTTTCGGATGATAACTCAAGAACGCATACGCTTAGGATCATGAAACTTCATGGGTAGATTGATCATGACTCGCAGATGACCCCTATTGAATTTGAGGTCACTAGGTCAAAGCTCAAGGTCACGGTGATTCGAAATAGTAAAATGGTTTCCGGATGGTAACTCAAGAATGCATTCGCCTAGGATCATGAAACTTCGTGTGTAGATTGATCATGACTCGCAGATGACCCCTATTGATTTTCAGGTCACTAGGTTAAAGGTCAAGGTCAGGATTGATCATGACTTGCAGATGACCCCTATTGATTTTCAGGTCACTTTGTCAAAGGTCAACGTCCGCCCCCACCCCCCCCCCCCCCTCACCCCATCACATTTTTTTTAAACATCTTATTAAATTAATTACTTCATCCCGAATTATACCCCCTCTCACCCTTATCCTCCCACGCCCCCCCCCCCCCAATTTTTTTTTGTTTTTTTGTTTTATCAAGAGGGCATATTTGGTATTGCTGTTTGGAATAAATTACAATAACATGTAGCAATATGCATCACACCACTTTGTTTTCTCAATCACATTGCAGTGTAAAAAGATGTAGCATTCCAAAAAAAAAAGAACATTTTTCCAAACTTAATTTTTTTTTCTTTCATATTCTTGTTCTTTTGTGTCTTTCTTATCCAAATTTTGTTTCTCCTAATTTTTTCGTATGTTCAATTATTTTACTATCCAAAATGTCCAACAATCGTACCAAAGTCAAAATCTGTTTAAGACTACTTATAAAACAATGCAAATAAATATGTGGGACTTTGTTCATAAATATTTGTACAGAAAGGAAGTGGAATGCATCTAATTAAATACAGCTATTGTGTTTATGCCAAT